>NW_027492790.1:425000-470972 GCF_021521415.1 Bidens hawaiensis
ACTTTAGTGCGTGGCATATTTTCTTTGTATTACACTACATTAATACAAACGGTTAATGAACACATATAAGGGATCCCAACACATAATTATATAAAAATATTTATAATACATAAATAAAGAATTGGTTTGCCTCAGGATACCCAACAATATATAAAATTAAATATTGGCCAAGTTGCATGATGGATGCATACGTTGCATTTTCGAAAATCATAAGATTAATAGACGTGAGCACCACTTATTGGATTATATCAAATGATTATTGAAAACATGTATTATTTTAACTTTGGAAAACAGGGTTTGGTGACACTTCAGCACGCCAAATATGCAAATGAATACGAATAAGATCAATAAAGCTTTAATGGATCCTCTCTGAATCTGGATTAGTGAATAATATATATACATACAGTTACAAAAATATATATTCCAAACATAATATATTTTATTTGACAGTTGGGATAGCAATTTATATTCTGAAACTTTCCCTAGCTATTAATTATCCATAAAATCGTATAATACATATAAACAGTGATATCACTGATATGTATAGTATATCACAAGGCATATCTCTAGGGGGCAGAATAAAACATAACAATGCGGTTTTTTCCTAAAGTGTCGAAAACAATTTTGCGTCCCCGAGGTTTCTCTAAAGTGTTGGAGATTTTTATGAGTTGAAATGTTTCTTATGGCTTGGTGTCTCCTACGTGGACCGAACATAACAATATGCGCTATATGCCTAATTTGTCACAACCGATATACCATATGAACTTGAATCAAAATTGTAAAAATAGTTAGCCTCCATTATGTCACTGAGTATATATTTTGGAAGTGTCCTTGAAAAAGAAATGAGTTTTTAAGATTTCATTTGTCTATTTTATATGAAAGATTAAGTAAAAGATTTATTTTTTAAAAGCATAAGAAGATTTTAATACCATTGATTATATCAATTTAAATTGTTTAGTAACAAAGTTGCAATTAATGGAAAGTTAAACGTGATAAAGAAGAATTATAACTAACAAGTTTGATCAAAAGGTCTTTGAACTTATAGAGGTAGGGTATTAAAAAGACCAAAATATCCCTGAATACCACCCGCGGGTAAGAGGGGATCCCCTCATATATCACCCGCGGGACGTATAAATCACCCGCATAACTCAAGACAAAGGAAGAATAACAATATATCCTAGAGACTATGTGCGGGAGGATCCAGACGCCCTCAGAAGTCATCCACAGGGTATTATTCTCACCCGCAAAGATTACTAGAAGACAACGTCAGAGGACAACTGTAATTAACTAACTCCCTTCTAGAAGATTTACCAAGATCCTTTCTTGGAAAGCACGTGACTCAACAACCAATATGAGAAGGACAGCTGGCCAGGTTGTTATAGCCATGCACATGGCCAAGTTTAGCTCGTCCTATCACATACATGCACGTGTCCAGGTTGTTACAACCATGCACATGGGTCATATAGCTCACCTTATCATATGAGGACACGTGTCTAGGCGGTTACGAGAGCATCTTCTGAAAAGGGACAGCTGGGTCAATCACATTCCCACATCCTTCGGTTATAAATACTTTCCATTATCTCAGTGAGGTATTCATTCACTCCCCACTATCTACTTTCAATACTCAAGTACTTTATCTCCATCGGAACTGTACTTATTCTCACGCCGGAGGGTGGTTACAGGAAGACCCCCCTCTTGTCTTTCCCGTAACGAGCTCACGGTGGTTGTTTTGCAGGTTTTTGTCATTGGACTTGGGAGATTGGACTCATATCGTTGTTTAGTAGTTATTTGACCCGTACCCAGTGGACTCATTGGATCTAAGCCCTTAGGGAGTTAGATCCGTATTTTTCCGAACTTAATGGTATTAAGGTGTCATGATAAATATGTTTATTTTCAACTCCCTTATTTGACAAAAAAGAAAATGTAGATTTAAAACGCCAGTGTAAAAAAAGTTAACTTTAACTTACTAAAGTAGTTTGTAATCACTTTTTAACCTCAAATAACTTGTATACACTCTTTATTACTCTTTTTTGAGTCACGATCCCAGAATATGTTACTCAAAGAAACAACACAAGACTTGTGTGATGAGGTCCATAACTTCATAGCAAAGGGATTCCAGGTGTCTTTAACACAGATTGAGGATGGATTAATCGGTCAATAACACCATGAAATCTTTCACATTTATTACTCAATGGGTTTTAAGCTCATCTCTCTTGTAATTGCAAAAATCATGTTCCTAGGAAGACCTTTTTTCTCAGAAGATCCGTTAAATTCCTATATATGCGTGGCGATCATAACTTTTAATGTATATCTTGTTATGATCCCTAAACAACATTGCATCCTAAACAGTGACGGAATTTGGACATATACGCCGAGGGGGCCAGACTCGATATGTATTAAAATTTTCTTAAACAAGAGGGGGCCGAGTTCAAAATTTCGACAAAAAAGAGTAAATTTACACTATATATCAAAATTTTCGACCGAAGAAAAATAAATTTACACTAGTGAGCAAAAAATCGGAGGGGGTCGGGCCCACCTCTGACCCCAACTAAGCTTCGCCCTTGCATTTAAATGCTAATGTATGCATCCTCAATCTTCAATCAAGAATTTTCCGTCATCATCTATAGATCATTTTTTATATATCGCCTCATAATTAATGTAAGACTGAGCACAACTTCTACTCAATAACTCATCTCACTAAGGTCTTACTTATCACTAAGAGCAATGGAAATGGGTCTCACGGGTGCACCATGAGACTCCATTTGGCGCCGTGAGGGCGTGAAACACCACCTCCTTCCTCCGTGAAGGGGCGCGACCATTCCACCGCCACTTCTTTAACGTTGGTGAAGAGATCATTGTGGGCCCCATTAAACGGTAATATTTTTAAAAAATAGCCGTTGCTATTAAATAAATAAAAAAAAACTTTTTCCATTTCCTTTTTTTATCTATAAATACCTTCTCATTTTATAAAAACAAACACACAAAACTACTCTTTTCCTCTCTATAATCTATAATTCCATATTATTTTTTTAAAAATGTCATCACCATCTTCTTCCTCTTCGTCTTCGAGCGAAGAAAAAAACGCTTTTATGTTTCGTGCTTTCGCAACGGGGTGTTATGAGTGGTGGCAACAACAACAAGACGAGGCGCGCTCGTCAATACGACACGAAACCCGACGTGAACGTTTAAACCGTGACCGAGCGGCTGCGCACGAAGCACTACGAAACGACTATTTTAACACAAGATTGTAACTTTTAGTGTAATGTTTTATTTATGTTTATTAGTCTTTGAATGTATTGTAATTTTTATTAATCAATTAAATTTTTATTAGTTAATATAAAAAACAAAAGATTAAAAAAATAATAATAAAATTATTGAGGTTTCACATACCTTGTTTCACACAGGGTATTTCCCGTGAAAAATATGGATGTGAAATGGGTATGTGAAAGCTGATGTGGCGCAGACGTGGCAGAGAGAGAAGGTTTCACCCCCCTTTTTCACCCCACCCATTTCCATTGCTCTAATACGAATGAGACTTTCATAATTTTGGATCATGTAAATTAAATTTAGATGTATAACTTATTGTATGTTGGCTTGCAAGTAGTTAACATTTTGATGTTAAAAAAAAGATCCTTTGAATTTTCTTCATGGTAACAATTTTCAGTCACTTTATCACTATATCATATCAAAGTGTGATAATCAGATTAGTGTGTTTGCTATTTAGTTTAAAACCGATTAAATTGAACCAAAACCAATTAAAAACAAACCAAATTATAAATCTGCTTTTCAGTTTAGTTTAAACCAATTTGGTTCAAACCGAATAACCTAAATAAACCGAATAACATATAAAGGTATTTAGTTTTGTAATTAGCAAATCCAGTTACAATTTTAGTTTAATCTTATTTAACCCAACTCAATTCAATAAATTATAGAGAGGTAACTTTTAAAAAAATAATACAAAATAAAAATTATTCGGTTTACTCCGTCCTAACCGAAAACCAAACTGACTTCAAGTTAGATTTAAACCTTACTGAAGTCGATTCAGTTCAAATTTCGAGTACAGACAAACAAAATCACAAACTGAATACTTCACAACAAATAACCCACAAACCGAACTGATAGACACTCTAAATCAGACAAGTTATATTTAACTTCCACCCTAATGTATATATGTTAAAAAATTGATCTGAAAATAACTAAAACTAAAATATGTTATTATATTTGATTATGTTAAGTATTATTATTATTCTTACATATAAATAATAGTCCCATATTATGACCTGTCCATGTCTTCCAAAACCACACCTCACCTTCTTGTTGGAGATCATCTTTGTGGTTCTCCATCTTTGCTTCCTTTCTTCAGCAACAATATATTCTTCAAACATAAACCCAAACCAAACCAATTGACACTCCTTTTATTAATTAAACACTCTTCTTTTTCTTCCACAAATTTCCCATCTTTTTTTCAAAGAAAATGAACAACAATTCAGAACTTGAAACCCCAATAAACAAAACTGCTTTTTGGTTGAATTCACTGTGAAAAGTAGAGCTGGTAATGAATGATCTTATCTTTATTATTATTGGTTTTCAATGAAATGCTTGATTTTATTTTTATTTTATTTTTTTGGCAGGAAAAGGAGTTATTTTTTGTTTTATTTTGTGGCTTGGGTTTGAATTTTAATTCTTTTTTTTATATATAAATGGGAACCAAAATCAAAGGAGTTATTAAAGGGTTCAAATTCATCTCCCAAATATTTGGTAACTTGTTTTTTTTTTTTTTTTTTTTTTTTGTAAATTCAAAATATAAGGGTGTTGACTTGTTGTTGTTCATATACATTGTGAAATTTGATGTGTGTTTTATACTTTAATATTATATAGTTATCAAGGAAAGAGAGATGGAGATTGGGTACCCAACTGATGTTAAGCATGTTGCTCATATTGGTTGGGATGGATCATCAGGCAATGCTCCATCTTGGGTAATTTTGTCATTTTACTTGTCTATTTTTATTTTTTAAAAGTTTCATACCCATTTTTTTTAAATATATTTTTGTAAAATATTTTAGATGACTGAATTCAAGACAACCCCTGATTTTGCTGCAACTTCTATTGGTAATTCTGGTTCTGCTTTGTCCACATGGTCTTCTCAAGGTATTTGACTGGAAACTTATTCTTTAATAAATATTTATTATGGTTTTGATCTTATTATTTGGTGAATATAACATGCTGATATGGATATAAAATTATAAACATAATACGCTAGAAATTAGGAATAAATTTAGTGGCCAATTATGGAATTATTCTGTTAAGAATTATAGCTATTAAGTTTCAGTTTAATAATCTAGATTAATGATATTCTTATAAAAACTGAAGATACCATATGTGTACTTTGTGGTTGAGTTCAGTTTCGAAAAACAAACGTACCCAATAATATCCCTACGATATCCCATCTCAAAATAGTTTTTTTTTACAAATAACCGAAAGTACTAGTAATAGTAATCAATGTTAAAGAGATTTCACGGGTTTGGAGAAGTTTCTTGAAGTGAATGATAGATTTTGTCCATGATAGTTTAAACTTCTTGTACCATTAGAAACATGACTTGTACTACTAAAAAAGGTGACTTGTACCATTTGGGAAATTGGGGATTACCTAAGATTCTTAGCTTCATTGAGATTTGGCTTTATATGTCACAAGACCTTTTTGCTTTTAAAACACATGAACACACACATGATATATCCAAACATGTTCTTGAAAGCAATAATATTTTTGTCTGATCCCAAAGTCATGTTCTTTTTTTTTTATGTCTATAATAGATTAATTGACAATTAAGAGACATCATTTCAATGATTTTGGCATAATCTAGTCTATAAAGACATTACAAACTGCTTTATGAGTTGTTTGCATTTTTTAGATTGAATTATATCATGCAAAAAAGGAATATACTTAATTTCTTATTTCACACGAAAAGGTCCCTCGGCCTAGTTTTTATTATATTAAAGTAGCTAAACTTTCTAGAAATAAATGTACCTCTGAAAATGTTGAAGATAGTAATGTGGATTATTATGACATGTGAAGTTCAAAGTGTGTCAAGATGCTAATGTGGATTATTCTTATTTGTTTTTATATAAGATACTATTAACTTTTAATTTACTATCGCCAAAAGTTGATGTTTTAGTGTCCCATGTTAGCATGACTTCAAAGTGCATAAAAAACCTGCTATTAGCTTTCACGTATGTAATGATTGTGCTAGTGACTAACGATTATCATTAAATACACAACATTGTGTACTTAAAAATACTTTTAGGGACATTAATATCTAAAATAGGGTTGAGGAATTTTCGTGTAAAACGAGCAAATATGTTGATTTTTTTAGTATATTAGTTGTTTATTTATGGGCATTGTATGAATCCAGAATAATACTGATATTAGTTTTGTGTTTGTTTTGTCTGTAGATTTTGGAGAAGCAATGGGAAGAAGGCCAACGGATGACACACTTAATGATCTACCACCAGTAGACCTTCCTAATATACCGAAAAAACAAAAACGTAGAAAGTCAAAATCAACATGTTCCCCAAAGTCAACCCCGTCATCAAAGTCATCATCTCGAGCCACAAAGGTGAAAGCTAGCACGGAGACTATGTAAAGTGACCCTACAAACATAAAACATTTGACAACCAACATTGTTGAAACATAACGAACATATATATGGTGTGAGAAGAAAGTTAAAAATGGCATGAAAGAAGTGAAGCATAAGGGTGTATCTTTCATGACCTTTAATTGGTGGGAGAACATTTGACGACCTACTTTTCTTGCAATTTATTTTCCTCTTTCTTCTTTTTTTTTTACTTATTATTTTTGTATTTTATATTAAAATTTTGTCTCCTATGGGAATGCACAACAAGGAATCAACATGTACAAAGTTGGATTCTTCGGTTGTGATGTTGGAAAAACTAATCTAGCTTTTGGAAATGATAACATGCTATTTGTTTGTATGTATCAAAACCACCATTTTCTCTAGTGGACCAAGCATCCAACTTTGACTGTGACAACAATATTGCTAAATCTACAAAAGACTAATTTTCTTTAGAAATCGAAAGTATGAGTTTTTGAAAAAATAGCCTGGATTTTTTTTTTTACTTTGGCCTTGAAATATTGAGCCGCCCTTGTTATTCAACCATTGTTAGACTGAGGGTAGTGGGGGTGGACGGGGGGCGTGGATCACGTGGCCGCCGCACACACCACTACCCCCTGCCGTGGACGGGGCCGCGAACGGCCTAAGTGGACCGGACAACGGGGCTTGAACAAGAACAACTGGTTGGGCATGGGTTGGATAAAAACTTGGGGGGTGGATCAATCAAGCCCCACTACACCCTATGAGGCTTGATCCAGGGACTTGATCACGTGCCACGTCAGCGCCTACGTGTCGTAAATGTATTGGATCACTTGAGGCATGATCCATGGTCACTGTCGCAACCCAGTGACGGACTCACACTAAACCAACTGGGTTCACGGGTAACTCGTTAATTTTAAAAAATTACGTAGAAGTGATATATAAGATTTTTAATGAATCAATAACAATTATAAATGTGAAGCCATAGTAACAAAGTAACAAGTTCAATGTTGGTATCGTGGTAAAAGCTAAACATGAACTTCTCCTTTGTGAAAGGTCACATGTTCGGTTTCGTTATTGCTATTTTTTAGTTTTCGTCGATAGCGCTTTAAAATTGTAAAAAAAAATATAAAAGCCCTCCCTCCCAGACACGACTTGCAAACGGAAAATCCCAATTGCGCTTCATAATTTCACGGCCTCACAGTTCAGACCTTCAGCAAATTTGCCATCACAAGTGCAGCCCTGGGCCTTCACCATCTCCCGGACGACCTGTCCTGTGGCACCTGCCGGCTGCCGACCTCATTCGCTGCAGTTTCATACTTTTAGGGCTTCACACGGTCACTCTCCTGCTAATACATTTGTACCAAAAGGACAAAAGGTAAACCTGAATTACTTGATGATAGAAATGGCAATATTTCAGGCTATTTTTATGCTTGGTTGAATTTTTGTTGGTATCTGCTTGTTCTCTGAAACTAATGTCACATGATATCAATACTTTGATTATTCTAGTCGTTGTCATTATCATCATCGTACTCAGTATATCCCACCAATAGCAAATTTATTGGTGTAGACAGCCTTACCTCTACCCTTTAGGAATAGAGAGGCTGCTTCCGGTGAGACCCCCGGCTCGATAGTAGTTTTGTATCAAGCCTTGGACATAAGACCCATAACACTCAACCATCAGGACACCGCCAATTGGTGCATGTACCCTTGTTTTTCGGCTATCAGCGTCACCACATAATGGTCTAATTAACTTTCCGCCGCTTTTAACGTTATTTTCACGAGATTAATAAAATAACGTCAAAATTAGTGCAATTTCACTTTTGCCCACCCGAGGGTTCACACATATATACATTTTATGCGCCCACCGCAAGCATGCCAATTGATTATTCTAGTCAAAGTAGTCAGATTTCTAATCCAAAATTGACATGATATCTGTCGAAGGTCAAGAACTATGTTACTATTAGCTCATCTTTTTTAAACCAACCTACCTAGACCCAAAGGTATGAAGATGAAGACAATGTTGGGTTTATGTGGAGCTTTGGTAACCGACCCTAGAAACCGATCAAATTCAACTATCATTATTCAGTGAAATTACACACATTTTGTAACGTAATATTAAACATGCAAATATGAACCATAAGAATATATAGCAATTTTGTTCTTATAAAACATATATCAAATATCCTACGGTGAGAAATCTACCAATACTATTAAAACAAAACTATTATTTCACATGTCATTCAACTAGAGTAACCAACTAATATTATTACCATCTATAGAATTACTAAGAAAGTTACAGTTGTAACTTTAAATGTTGTATTAAATGAGATTTTAAAATATTTATGAATTATTAAATTTTATTGATCATTATTTATATCTTATGAATATGTTATTAAGATATTATTAAATTTAACTTTTTTGTTTATTTTTTTAATCACCCGTGTATTAAACGAGCTATATCCTAGTAAAGGACAAAAGTAAAAAAGACATAACTAGCTAAACGAGTTACCGTTGTCTTAAATCAAAATAGAAGGATGAAAAGTAGAAATATGAAGTTAAGTGTGATTAAAATTATTACCAAATTGCATAATACAAATCTAAAGAATATAACTTTCATTGTGATCTTCTAGTCGATCAATATCACTATTTACCACACATGGATCTCTTAATTAGAGATAATATACAAGACAATAAATGAGATTTATAAGTAATTTTTTTTCCTAATAATCATATATCCTATTATATCTCCCAGTCGAAGTGGGAGGTTCACGCATACTAAGATTGGAACAGAAGTCTTTAAATAAATGAACAATGCATGAGATAGACTCTTCGTAAAAGTATCAACCTAACTCTGCTGTACTTTTTCTTGATCAAAATCAATATCTAACTTTATGAGTTTGGTTCTATGACATTGAACCAGATTCCCTAGCAAGTAAATAAAACTACAATGTCACACTAGATTAGTACAGTGTAACACCAAAACCAAAAGCGGAATATGTCGGGGCGATAAATTGATTGCTCAAAGCATCATAGCAATGATAGAAGTGGCAATATAATTATTTTAAATTATTAAAATCAAATCATCACATTATAAAATTCAGATAAAACATACGATAACAATTTAGCATATTTATAAATTTAAGTATAAAGGTATCACTAAGTGATCTTCAATCTTAAACAATAATAACCCGCAACATGTATAAAATAAATTTTGATCAACACGAATATTAGTGAGTAATTATAAGAGCTTATATAGTATATATTGTAAAAATACTAATCACGTGTCATTGTGAGAATCTAATATAAACGAAATGCATAGTGTTTTGATACCACTTGCTTTTCCGGATGAGGATCAATGAACTCGATATTGATCTACGAAACCGAAAACACACGGAGTTTGTTTCAGTGTGTTTTGGTATTAATCGATGAACGAAAACGAACGATTAAGAACACAAGATGTAAATAATAACTCGTTGTAGCTCAAATTTCATTTTGGCAAAGTTTCATTACAATTTGAATCTTGTAAAAATGTGTTCTAGCTAACTAACAAACATGAACCTATTTATACTACGAGACATTCGTACAGAAACATCACATTCATTACATGCATGCTTTAAACCCAATCCTCATTCGCTAATATACCAACCCTCATTCGCTAACTCCTGCTTCTTTCCATTCGCCATCTTTGGCTTCTCATGCGTTAGTCCTTGACTTCCACATTCGTTAGTCCTTGCATGCATGCTCATTTGTTAGACTTTGATCTCTCATTCTTCATCCTTGCACATTCTTTATCTTTTGCATCTTATACAAAGACAAAGCGACCCGTCAATTCAAATCCCAGCACTTGTCACATTTCTTGTACTAACAGACCCCCCCCCCCCGGTTCTTGACAATTGCTGGAGATCATTAAGCTTGATTCTTTGTCACTTTCAGTTTGTCTTCACGCGTGTCTTTATACAGGTAATGCCAAGCAGACAATGCACTAACACATAGTCTGACTGAAATAAACAGTAGTCTATTCCCGTTCTAATTGGCACAAAACCAAAAAACTCGGGGTTGCGTTTGTGTTTGCGTTAGACTTTCCACCATCAACAATTAAAAATAACAAACAAGTAGCATGTAGCAATTTAGCATATATAGCATGACAATTTATAACAAGACAACACACATTGACAATAGCATGAATCGTAATTGAATTGTAAAATATGAAATAAGTATATGATAAAAATTGCTAGTCGCTAGTCGCGCGGTGGGGAAAGGACTAGCGATTAATCGATATTAAATGGATTGGACTTTAATGTATAATTTTCAGTTATATATATACACGCACATATTTTTATATGTAATTTTCAATTTTATACATACACAGACACATTTTGGCTAGAAATTGGTTGGAATCTCGTTGGAAATCGCAAATTTTTCTGAATCCTGCCGAAAACCGCTAACTTTGGTTGGAATCTCGGCGGAAACCGCTGATTTTGGCCCGAAACTCATCAGAAAAAGCCGATCATGTCCGATTAATCCTGGTTTTGGCCGGATTTGACCATTGACCGATTAATTGGCAGACTAGCCTAAAAGTAATCAGTGAAGTGAGGACTAGCGATTAATTGGCGCCTAGTCGGAATTTTTGCCTGTCGCGCCCCAAAACACAGCCTAGGAGTGTGACCCTTAATGTTGGTACCACAAGTGTAAATAAATCAGAGTTACATTATTTTAGCGGAAGACTTATAAAACTTGTGGATTAAAGTTTTAAATATTTACATAAACAAAAGTCGGGATTAAAAAATTTCCGATCTAAGTTATAAAGATTACTTATTTTATAGCTACAAAAACTACCATTATATGTATTCAAGTTTACAAAAGAAAATCCGAGCCATCGGATATATAATAGCACTTCGACGTTCCAAGCGCTATCGTTGTTCATCTGCAAAATGTAAATAAAATACGTCAGCAACGAATGCTGGTGAACACACTGATGCAAAAACATTTTCTTTTACTTTATTACCCCTCGAGACTACGCCTGCCTCGGCCCATCGTGGCTTAGGAATAACAAAGTTAAATAACACAATTATAAACTCAAGTCTCTACTCTAGGTCACCTCAGCAAGCACCGCAGCGTTCGACTTAGTTAAGTACCCGTAAATATACACAATGATCGTACTTCCCGCGGGAAAGCGTCCTACGATCAGGGTGGTGCGATGTGCCCATCGCGTAGTACCACCTATGTAAGGATCCAGACATACGTATACCACAGCCTGAGGGCTAGGTTTATACTTTCATTTATAATGGTTTTAGAACACGTACTTCCTTGTAAACAATTTTCATATAACATGTTTGACTCGTTTAAAAACAAGTTTATAAAAGTTTTGGGGGCGTATTCACCTTATCGCTTTGGGATTGGCTTCAAACACCGTCCGAGGGTCTTTCCCTTGCTATCTTGCACCTATAGTACGAGTATAACCGTTTGTTAGTCGGATATACAATCTGTAACACCCCGACCGATGGCGGATTATACATCGGGGCGCCACATATTGTTTCATTACTCGTGACACTATTTGGTGTCAATATTTATTAATACACATTTATCGCGCACGCGCAACGCAATCACAAGATAACATAAATCAATATATTAAAATTCAAAATATTCAATTAACATAAACTTGTCTCGTTACATTTTAATCTAGGTACAAAATAAAAGCAAACATCCTATGTGTCCTCAAGCTCCGAATGCAGCTACTGCGAACCTGAACATGTGTTAAAATAAAACGTCAACACTTGCGTGTCGGTGAGAAATCAAGTTTAATAGATAATAATAGATAACAATAATCACTGCGCGCAACACGTGTATGTCTGGTGTTTAACAAGGGTGTAATCAGATTGTGATCAAGCCTAAATAGATCATAGCTCATAGTTCAATCCGTGCTCCCAATTGAGCACAAAAACAAGAAATCATCTGTGCATGTGTAAACAAAAGAAAACCGTAAACGATAGGTCTCCCGTGTTCATCTAATGGATCCATGAAAACTTCGGAATAGGCCGAACAAAGCGGTTAATGATACACACATACAAATAAACAGCCAAGTAAACGTCCTCAACACATGGGATACTGCGCGACTAAAGTTCATAAACAAGTTTAAGACTCAAGTTTGTACGAACACATGAACATCCCAAAACATTAAAAATAAAAAGGGATTAGGTACGAGATTACTCACTTGATAAACGGTGCGATGAAAGATTCAACTCTTAAACAAGCAAAGTTAACCTATAATTAAGATTATTGGTTTAACGATTGGTTTTAAGTCTTGAATATATGTAACCATTATTAATATGTAAATCAAATTATTATATATTATATGTTACCGGAAATCCGGGCAGAAGAGAGGAGAATACGGAGGCAGAGAGAGGAGGCGGCTGAGGACAACGGCAGAGAGCAAAGAAAGATAATAAGTGTTTGTGTGTGTAGTGTTAAGAAAATAGCATTATTATTTATAGGGAAACCTTAGGGAACACAATCCCTAGAAAAGGGGAAAAGATCTCCAAAAAGTAAAAGATTCCAAAAGCAAAAGATAACAAAAGATATGGCAGCTGTAGGGGACAAGGGAAAAGCTGACAGGTAACAGTAAAAAGCATGGGAGGGTCAGATAAAGGTACTGGTCAATGCATGGAAAAGCAGATCTCAAAAGATAATGTCAGTCACTTTTTCTGTCAACCAATAGGGTTGGTGCGCATGCTGCGCCGAAAGTGGCTTTTCAGACATAAGATAGGTCAGGTCAACAGCACAGAAGATAAGACATCACAAAAGTAAACGGCTGGATTAAACAGAAAGACTCAAAGGGGTTAGCGCGAGAAGGCTCGAGCGCGCGAGCGCGAAGGCAGACACAGAAGGTCAAGAGTGCGCGAGCGCGAAGGCAGACAGAACCAACCTTAGCGCGCCGCGGGAAGAACTACAATTCTAAGCGCGCCGCGGGAAGAACTTCAATTCTAAGCGCGTCGCGGGAAGAACTATAATCCTTAGCGCGCTGCGGGGACAGTTCGCCTCGCGTATCGCAGCAACAGACGGTCTTCACGCAGGCTTCCTTGTAAGGAGTCTGGCGCGTGGAGCTGCGCAGACATCCTTAGGCGGGAAGAAACAAAGGACAAAGAGTTAAGAGAAAAAGAGGGGTTCAAGGTTTAAGGGTTAAGCAGAGGGGCGTGACGGCGACAAGAGAGACAAGGAGGCGGGAAGGAAGGAAATTATTATTAGTAATATATATTTTAAATGTCAAGTTTTAAAAGAAAATAATTAAATTTTAAATCATAAAAAGAATCGGATCAAAAAACGGGTACCTGGGTCGGGTCGGATGGGGCAGATGTCACAGTCTCCCCTACTTTAAGAAATTTCGTCCCGAAATTTATCTCGAAGTAGGCTGCGCAGAGAACAGGTGCGGGTACTTGATCTTCATTTGATCTTCCCTTTCCCATGTAAACTCGGCTCCGCGCTTGGAATCCCAGCAAACTTTCACGATAGGGATGCGACTGCGCTTGGTTTGCTTTACCTCGCGATCCAAAATCTCAACAGGCTTCTCAACGAAATGCATGGATTCATTAACTTGAACTTCATCAAGTGGTATGTGAAGGTTCTCGTCAGCTAAACATTTCTTGAGATTGGATACATGGAACGTTGGATGCACATTGCTGAGCGCGGGCGGCAGGTCAAGTTTGTAGGCAACTTTTCCTACGCGCGCGAGAATCTTGAACGGACCAACATAACGAGGTGCAAGCTTACCTTTCTTCCCAAAGCGGACAACACCCTTCCAGGGCGACACTTTGAGGAGAACAAGATCACCAACTTGAAATTCGAGAGGCTTCCGCCTGCGATCTGCGTAACTCTTCTGTCGGCTTCTGGCAGTCAGCAGATGATCACGGATCTTGGCGATTTTATCGGTTGTCTCTTGAACTAGTTCGGGTCCTGTGATTTGTACTTCACCCACTTCGCTCCAACAAATCGGTGAGCGGCACTTTCGACCGTAAAGTGCTTCAAATGGGGCCATACCGATGCTGGAATGATAGCTTTTATTATAAGAGAACTTGATCAGAGGTAGGTGTAAATCCCAATTACCTCCAAAATCAAGAACACAAGATCGAAGCATATCCTCAAGGGTTTGGATGGTTCGCTCAGACTGTCCGTCAGTCTGAGGATGATATGCAGTACTCATGTCCAAGCGAGTTCCTAACGCAGATTGGAGAGATTTCCAAAAGCGAGATATAAAACGGCCATCGCGATCGGATATGATGCTCAAAGGAGTGCCATGACGGCAGACAATCTCCTTGACATAAAGCTGCGCAAGTTGTTCAACACGGTAGGTCTCACGAATGGGCAGAAAGTGAGCAGACTTAGTCAATCGATCCACTATTATCCAAATGCTATCATGTTTGCTTGCGGTCAAAGGTAACTTGGTGATAAAGTCCATCGCTATACTTTCCCATTTCCACGTAGGAATTTCTGGTTGTTCGAGCAAACCAGATGGGCGTTGATGTTCAGCTTTTACCTAAGAACAAGTCAGGCATTTAGCTACGAACACAGCAATATCCTTTTTCATGCCAGGCCACCAATAAGTAATGCGCAAATCCTTGTACATCTTATCAGCGCCAGGATGAATGGAATACCGAGTTTTGTGCGCTTCACTCAGTAGGACAGCACGAAGATTCTCATCACAAGGAATCCAGATACGATTGAGATAGCAGAGAATTCCACTCAGATTAGGGACAAAATGCGCTTCCGCGCCACACGCTAACTCGGCGCGAAGGTTGCCATTGCTGATGGATGCGCGCTGCGCGTCACGAATGCGCGATTCAAGGTTGCTTTGGATCGGCGCGAAGTGAAGCTGCGTGCGCGGCAAGATACAGTTAAGCTGGCTGGGTTTGCGGCTGAGCGCATCAGCTACAACATTAGCCTTCCCAGGGTGATATCGGATCTCACAATCGTAATCGCTGATGAGTTCGTTCCATCGGCGTTGTCTCATGTTAAGTTCCTTTTGATCAAAAATGTGCTGAAGGCTTTTATGGTCGGTGTAAATGATACACTTAGTACCATAAAGGTAGTGTCTCCAGATCTTCAAGGCAAATACAACTGCACCAAGTTCGAGATCGTGAGTCGTATAATTCTTTTCGTGAATCTTAAGTTGCCTTGACGCGTAAGCGATAACCTTGCCTCGTTGCATAAGAACACAACCGAGACCTTGATTGGAGGCATCGCAGTACACGACAAAATCATCATTACCCTCAGGTAGCGCAAGAACAGGAGCTTCACACAACAATCGCTTGAGCGTTAGAAAGGCTTCTTCTTGCTTCGAGCCCCAAATATACGGTTTGCCTTTGTGCGTTAATGCTGTTAAAGGCAACGCGATCTTTGAGAAGTTCGAAATAAATCGCCGGTAGTAACCAGCTAAGCCCAAAAAGGAACGGATTTCGGTAGGAGTGGATGGCGTAATCCAGTTCTTGATTGCTTCAATCTTGGATGGGTCGACATGGATACCCATCTTGTTTACAACATGACCAAGAAACTGTACTTCATCCGACCAAAATTCACACTTGGAGAGCTTAGCATAGAGTTGCTCAGTTCGAAGCTTTTGCAACACCAACCGAAGATGTTGCTCATGCTCGGCCTTGGTCTTAGAATACACCAGAACATCATCGATAAACACGATTACAAATCGGTCCAAGAAAGGTCTACACACCCGATTCATTAGATCCATGAAAACAGCGGGTGCGTTGGTTAAACCGAAGGACATGACCAAGAATTCAAAATGGCCATAGCGAGTTCGAAAGGCAGTTTTAGGAATATCCTCATCGCGGATACGCAACTGGTGATAACCAGAACGGAGATCGATCTTGGAGAAACAAGAGGCACCTTGGAGTTGATCAAAGAGGTCGTCAATACGCGGTAAGGGATACCGGTTCTTAATGGTGAGCTTGTTCAACTCGCGGTAATCGATACACATGCGAAACGTACCATCTTTCTTTTTAACGAACAACACCGGAGCACCCCAGGGCGAAGAGCTAGGGCGAATGAATCCTTTAGCGGTCAACTCTTGAAGTTGGCTTGCCAATTCTTGCATTTCAGCGGGTGCAAGACGATAAGGAGATTTGGCTACGGGGGAAGCACCAGGGACAAGATCAACACGAAACTCGATTTCACGAGCGGGAGGGATACCAGGAAGATCATCGGGAAAAACTTCAGGGAAGTCACGCACAATAGGGATTTCGCGAAGTTTCTTCTTTCCTTCATCGGGTTTGACCACGTGGGCTAAGAATGCGATACATTTCTTCCGCAAGAGTCTTCGAGTTTCAGCGCAAGACATAAGTTTAAGACCGTTAGACGGTTTCTCGCCGTAGATATGAAGATCACCATTTTCTCGAGGGATGCGAATCAACTTCTTGGCGCAAATAACTTCAGCGCGGTTTTGCGAGAGCCAATCCATACCAATAATAACATCAAAACTTCCAAGAGGCATGGGGATGAGGTCGATCAGAAAATCGTTTTCGTTAAGGTTAAGCGTGCAATCTTTAATCACGGAGTTTATTAAAATAGTTTCACCATTAGCCAATTCAACTGAAAAGTTTTCGCTTAAGTTTATGCGCGGTCGCGCAAGTTTCTGCTCAAATGCGCGAGAAATAAAACTTCTATCGGCGCCAGTATCAAAGAGTATAGATGCATAATGTCCGTTAAGTAAAAATGTACCATTAACCACGTCGTTATTCGCTTGCGCTTGGTGCGCGGTTATGTTAAAAGCTCGTCCGCGCGCCACTTGGTTCGAAATTTGGTTAACTGGGTTCGCTTGCGTAATCTGAACTTGCAGTCTCGGGCACGCGTTCCGGAAATGACTGGGATCACCGTAGTTATAGCACGACCTGGGTCGTGGATTAGGGTATGTTGGTTGTGGGTTCTGCATGTAGGCTGGTGGTGTTTGCGCAGTTGGGTTGGCGGAAGGGACTCTACAGTACTCAGCAGAGTGGCCAACGCGGCCACATCGGTTACAATGTCGACACGGGACTTGGGTTGGATGGTGAAGTCTACAGGTTGGGCAAAAGGGTTGGTTTCCTGTGTAGGGTTTCTTAGTTGGCGGGGCAGGGAGTGCGGGATTGGTTAAGGCATAGTTATGGACTACAGGTGTTGGGTAGGTTGGCAGTGGGTTAGGAGCGTATACTGGAGGTTGGTAGGCGGGTTGCTGGACAATGGGCGGGTTGGTAAGCGCATAGGCTTTCCACCTGCGCTTGAGGTTGTTACGGTTTGAGGGTTCTGGTTTGGTTTCTGTTGGTTCTGAGACGGTCTTGGTGGGTTTGGTCTTCTCAGATCCCCGCAGGAACAGGGTTCCTGCTCTGACATGGTTGTCGCTGAGCACAGCGGCCAACTCGATGGCGTCAGAGAGGGTTGCTGGGTTCCTGGCCCATACAGAATCTTGAATTTCCATGGGGAGACCCCCAAGGAACTTCTCGATGGCTCGGCGGGAAGGGGTAACTAGGTGTGGGACAAGCAAGCTTAATTCATGGAAGCGCGTCGCGTACTCGCGCGCTTCACCACTGTACTGTTTAAGATTCCAAAATTCTTCCTCCTGGCGCTTTACTTCGTTGGGAGGGCAGAATTCTCGCGTCAGGAGATCCTTAAATTCCTCCCAGAGCATGCTAGAAGCAGTCTCTGCGCCACGCGCGTGAGCTACTCCGTTCCACCAAGTAAGCGCCCTTGATTCTAGGACACTTGAGGCGTATAAGGTTCGTCGGTCTGGAGGGCATTGGGTATGGAGGAAAGTGTTTTCAATTTTCTCGAGCCACTGGAGCATTACGGTGGCTCCTTCAAGTCCTGTGAATTTCGGAGGGTTACCCGCATTGAAGGATTTAATATTGTATCCGGAGGGGTTGGGTTTATTTTGGTTTAAGGCTTGGACTATTGCGGCGGCCATTTCCTGGGAACGTTGCTGCCTACGTCTGCGCGAGGCTTCTCTCCTCTGATGACGGCGAGATAGCGGAGGCATTCTATAAAAGTTTTAAATTTTGTTAATATCGTTTTAGCGCAAAGTACATCGTCATAAAGCTTGTTTCGCGAAGTTAGATACTATCAAATGTTGAAGTAAAAATAAAATGAATTTTAAATGCAGACTTAGTACAGGTAACAAATTCGAATTGAAAATCGACAATTCATGCATCACCATGACTTTCCGAATTCTCAATTTAAAATACGCGGGTAAACGAGTATTGAAGATTGACAATTCATGTATCACCATGACTTTTCAAATCTTCAATATAAATTATACAAGTAAACGAACATTGGAGATCGACAATTCATGTATCACCATGACTCTTCAACCTTCAATGTAAAAACATAAAGTAATGGGAATCGAAAGTCAACTATTCATGTATCACCATGACTTTTTGGATTTTCAATCCCCCACAAACGAATATGTAAATAAAGAAACAAATCGGAATTAACAGTAAAATTCGAAAGATCGTGGAAAACATAAAATCATACGCTGCGTATGCGCAAGCATATAAATAACGAGTAATTAACAATAAGCGCGCGAACATGAGATTTCTCTCATGCGCGAGAAGGGACTCTTAGGTATTCTAGGTCGTTACGTCTAACCACCTATCCTAAAATCACAGAGCTCTGATACCAATCTGTAACACCCCGACCGATGGCGGATTATACATCGGGGCGCCACATATTGTTTCATTACTCGTGACACTATTTGGTGTCAATATTTATTAATACACATTTATCGCGCACGCGCAACGCAATCACAAGATAACATAAATCAATATATTAAAATTCAAAATATTCAATTAACATAAACTTGTCTCGTTACATTTTAATCTAGGTCCAAAATAAAAGCAAACATCCTATGTGTCCTCAAGCTCCGAATGCAGCTACTGCGAACCTGAACATGTGTTAAAATAAAACGTCAACACTTGCGTGTCGGTGAGAAATCAAGTTTAATAGATAATAATAGATAACAATAATCACTGCGCGCAACACGTGTATGTCTGGTGTTTAACAAGGGTGTAATCAGATTGTGATCAAGCCTAAATAGATCATAGCTCATAGTTCAATCCGTGCTCCCAATTGAGCACAAAAACAAGAAATCATCTGTGCATGTGTAAACAAAAGAAAACCGTAAACGATAGGTCTCCCGTGTTCATCTAATGGATCCATGAAAACTTCGGAATAGGCCGAACAAAGCGGTTAATGATACACACATACAAATAAACAGCCAAGTAAACGTCCTCAACACATGGGATACTGCGCGACTAAAGTTCATAAACAAGTTTAAGACTCAAGTTTGTACGAACACATGAACATCCCAAAACATTAAAAATAAAAAGGGATTAGGTACGAGATTACTCACTTGATAAACGGTGCGATGAAAGATTCAACTCTTAAACAAGCAAAGTTAACCTATAATTAAGATTATTGGTTTAACGATTGGTTTTAAGTCTTGAATATATGTAACCATTATTAATATGTAAATCAAATTATTATATATTATATGTTACCGGAAATCTGGGCAGAAGAGAGGAGAATACGGAGGCAGAGAGAGGAGGCGGCTGAGGACAACGGCAGAGAGCAAAGAAAGATAATAAGTGTTTGTGTGTGTAGTGTTAAGAAAATAGCATTATTATTTATAGGGAAACCTTAGGGAACACAATCCCTAGAAAAGGGGAAAAGATCTCCAAAAAGTAAAAGATTCCAAGAGCAAAAGATAACAAAAGATATGGCAGCTGCAGGGGACAAGGGAAAAGCTGACAGGTAACATTAAAAAGCATGGGAGGGTCAGATAAAGGTACTGGTCAATGCATGGAAAAGCAGATCTCAAAAGATAATGTCAGTCACTTTTTCTGTCAACCAATAGGGTTGGTGCGCATGCTGCGCCGAAAGTGGCTTTTCAGACATAAGATAGGTCAGGTCAACAGCACAGAAGATAAGACATCACAAAAGTAAACGGCTGGATTAAACAGAAAGACTCAAAGGGGTTAGCGCGAGAAGGCTCGAGCGCGCGAGCGCGAAGGCAGACACAGAAGGTCAAGAGTGCGCGAGCGCGAAGGCAGACAGAACCAACCTTAGCGCGCCGCGGGAAGAACTACAATTATAAGCGCGCCGCGGGAAGAACTTCAATTCTAAGCGCGTCGCGGGAAGAACTATAATCCTTAGCGCGCTGCGGGGACAGTTCGCCTCGCGTATCGCAGCAACAGACGGTCTTCACGCAGGCTTCCTTGTAAGGAGTCTGGCGCGTGGAGCTGCGCAGACATCCTTAGGCGGGAAGAAACAAAGGACAAAGAGTTAAGAGAAAAATAGGGGTTCAAGGCTTAAGGGTTAAGCAGAGGGGCGGGACGGCGACAAGAGAGACAAGGAGGCGGGAAGGAAGGAAATTATTATTAGTAATATATATTTTAAATGTCAAGTTTTAAAAGAAAATAATTAAATTTTAAATCATAAAAAGAATCGGATCAGAAAACGGGTACCTGGGTCGGGTCGGATGGGGCAGATGTCACACAATCCGGCTTAAGACCTTTAGTCTTATATTCTTTACCTCGATGAACCTTTAGTTCATATATCTCTTTTACTTGAAAACCTTTAGTTTAAAAGTAATTATAAACCTTTAGTTTATATAAAACCCGACGTTTCTTATTCTCTAAGAAACGTATTCTTTTTCTTTTATTATTTAAGAATACTCATTATTACTTAAATAATAATTTCATAACAAAGAATAAACATATATACTTACACACATATATACGTATTTACAATTCATTCTTTCATTCTTTTCTTTGTTATGTTTATTTATCTTTTATCGAGGTATCGAGTATAAACTCGACTTAAGGCTTAAGCCCTTAATATAATATTATATTATATTCATTTTGTCGTTACGCCTAACCTTATTGGCGCTTTTGGAAACCCTTAAGAACTTGAGCAGCACTCCAACGCCGCTTCTCTTTCTTGATCACTTTGGTATACCTTCCTTGGCACGCCAACGGTCACCAATCTTCGATAATTGTCGACATGCCTTTCGAGAACAAACACCTTCTTGGTTGTATGTGGGTGGAGGGTTGCACAAACTTTGAGGAAATCTTGGCACGCAAAACGAGGAATCGGGACACGCTTAACGAGGCGAATCGAATGTATAATTTATATTTTCTAGAGAGAGAAGCTAGAGAGAAGTTAGAGAGCAGATGTTGGTGTGTGGAAATGAGATGCCCTTGGTCGCTATTTATAGGCAAAATTTTGGAGCCTATCGCAATATGCGATGGCCTCCTGGCCAAGCCCATCACGTATCGCGATGTAGGCTCAGCCAGTCACCATGTAGACCTGCCACGTGGCGACACGTGACAGGCGGTGTGCCGCGTGGCGACACGTGGCGGACGTGTTGCCACGTGGTGACACGTGGCGGCAAACGGTGCCACCGTGTGCCATGTGGCACACATGTCACAATGTGTCAGGCCACGTCATCGCGATACGCGATGACGTTGGCTCATATTGCTGTTGACTTCATCTAGAACCTTTGACCAAGCCCCATCACGATACGCGATGGCTTGTCCTTTGTCTCGTCGCGTATCGCGATAGGACAAGAAAACAGAATTTTCGTTTTAAACCCTAAGGTTTGGAATTTGGCAATTTTAGTCAATATATTTTGGAAAGTTGACATTTTGAACTCGAAATTTTCACGATGTTACATTGCCACACTGATGATAAGTTGATAGGATACATTCCACACCCAAAAATCATGAAAACGTAAAAATGGGTTATAGTATACTCACCTTGAAAGCAAAAGCAAGTAAAAACGAGCAAACGAACATTTAAACGAGCTAACGAACATAATTCGGTCCAAAGAGAAACCCTAGGAAAAATATCTAATTTTAGAATTTGATTGAAATATTGAGAATAATAAGTAGAGAACACCATGGGTTCGGTTATTGAATCAGGTTTTAAATAAACAAACTAGTTTTAAAGTTTAACGAACGAATTAATCAATAATTTAATATATATATATATGTATGTATGTATGTATAGTTTGTTTTTATTATAAAGAAGTTACAAATAACTTTAAATAATTTGTTTCGGTCAAAATAAATGAACCAAACAATATAGAGAAGAAAAGTAAGCTAAGCGAGTGGTTCGGTTTTTATCATACTCGAACCCGGAGATAGGTCGGATTCGCTTCCAACAAGCTCATAATGTAAAAACGATAAATATTAACTTCAGGTTATTTTTAAACAATTTAATGAAGATTTAAACGGAAAAAAATCCCCTAAACTTGAACATAAACCCTAGATTATTGATTGGTAAAATTGAACATTGATGGGGTTTCGATTTAAGCGTGATAAGGAACTGAATACAATTACAAATTACCCAGAAGTTGAAATGGAAGATGAAGATTAATCGGAGATCGAGTTCGACTTTTCTTGGTAAACGCTTGATGAACACGAAAGATCGAGAGGCTTGAATTCGTGAACTTGAAAGTGATTTGAAAGTTACAAACCATTCAATAGAGGCTAGAGACATGGGTATTTATAGGGATTGAAGTAAAAAAAACGTTTTAACTCTATAATTAGGCTAAAAACCCTAGATTTAAGATTAAGTTTAGATGTTTTGAATAATTTATGATAAATCTTGGACAATAAGTTTGATTACAAATTAATAATAGCAACAACAATAATAATAATATAATAAAAAGAAAGGTGGTTTCCGTCACTTTTGTTAGTTTTTTTTCTTTCTTTTCTATATAATAATAATAATATAGTTATATACATAGAAATTAACTTTATTAAGTTACAAAAAACACCTTACAATTACGTAAATAAAATAAATTGATCTTTAATGATAATTCAGAAATTTAAAACGGGTCGGGTGTTTAGTTTCGAAATTGTCAAACGTCACATGTAGCCTAGTTTAGAGGCAAGGTTGCAAAATTCGCTAGGCGCTCCTAGAGCGATTGACTAGGGAGTTGCGAGTACTCGGTCTAGGCGGGGTGTACTCGGGGAGTACACGGACAAGGTTGTGTCAAATATCAAAAGTTTTCGGAGATTATATTGTGTCAAATATCAAAAGTTTACTAAATGTTCAACAAAATACAAATGAAAAATACAAAACCAATCAATAATATTTACATATCAGTTCAAGAGCATGTCTCAATTGATGAAAGGCGTACCTCACTCAAACTTAAATAAGAGGTTTGTGAATTTATAACTTTGAATCAAATGATAACAATGGTGGTCGCGAGTTCAGAACTCAAATTAGGTTGCTTTTTAGCGTGAAAAGGTAAAAAATTAATGGTGGGCTCTAGGAGAAATTGGGTTTTTTTTTAATAAAAGTCGAAATTTGTTAAGAACGAGTTGGGCCGCCTGGGCCGAGTAGAGCCGCCTAGGGTCGATTCTGATTTTTTTGACCTTGGAGAAGAAAAACAGTGCAGTGAAGTGCCCAGGAGAGCCTAGGCGCCGAGTACTCGGCCGCCTAGGCTGAGTTTTACAACACTGTCTAGAGGTCTGTGAAGTTCGAATAAAATATTGCACAACCAACAGATTTCGATTATGACATTTGCAACACCATGATATATCACTTTAGCATTCAGGGATGAAATAGTGGTATGGCGTTTGGAGGACCATGAAATTAGTAGCATACGCATGTTAAGAAAGGAACATAGTGCTATAAATCCTTTCATGAAACTGAAATACCTAAGAAAAAGTTGATGGGACCAAGGTCTTTCATAGATGCACATGTAGGGCGTATGAAGATGCTGTGTAGAGGCCATGTGTGACTTACGATATTTAGTTATGTGAAAACTTGGTTACACGACAACTTATTGTATTTGTTTAGTTATCGTTCGATTACTTGGAGGAATGCGAGAACTTGATGGTGCTAGTTGATGGCATGCCATATCTTCACATAATGTGCGTACTTTGTGGGAGAGGGTATCCACTATAAATAGCGACTTAGCTTATTTATTTATATATATTTATACTTAAGTTCATGCGAGAAATGATATTAGTGTGAGAAATTAATATATACCACTAGTTTATTATAAGTTTTAAATATTTAATATAAATGAAAAAATCTTAATGCCAACATTAAAAACATTCTCTCTCTTCAAATAATACAACTAATTAAATCATTAATTTCTCTCTTCAATTAACATAACTATTCAAATAAATATTTTTTAAAACATATAAAAAAAATAATCTATTTTTTATTTTAATTATCTTCTCTCTTGATAAAATAAAATATATGAGTTACATAAATCATAAAACCTACACTAGTTTTAAGCACAAAACAAGTATAACACACACAAACATGCAATCTACATATGAAACTTGTAACATCCGGCCACTCACACCACCAATATTATCTGCTTTGCCCACGGAGAGCTCACAGTTTTGTTTTTAGTTGCCCAGATGGAGACTTCCCAGGAGGTCACTCATCCTGCTACTACTTCTAGCTGAGCACGCTTAATAGTGGAGCTCTCCTCTCGTCCACTATCATTAAGCCCAAATCGCGTTGGTGATTTAATAGGCTGGGCATTTACTTATGAACCAAAGATCTCTCTTGTCCACGGCTGATGTGGGATTTTCCTAGGATGTTACAAACACCCCCATTTGGACTCATCGTCCTCGATGAGGTTTGCCCCACCATCCCATCCAGGATGTAGGATTCGCCTAAGGTGTACCTCATGACACCCCCGGTGTGATACCCGACAAAATAAAAAGTATTATTATATTCCATAAACGAGGTTAAGACATGTTTAGGCTGAATTAAGTGAGAATTGAGACCCTTAAATTAAATCAATTATTTTATGCCAAGAATGACAGGAATATATATATATATATATATAGCAGGGTCCAAGGGGCAGAGCCCCTGGATGGGGTCGAGCAGCCAGGTCGGCTTGGAAAAATTTTATTTCCATTAAATGCCTTAACACATTTTTCTTTAGAATTCTAATTTATTATTCTATTTGCTAATTCGTAACGTTCGAGGGCTTCTTTGTAATTAATTCATTTTATTATAAGTCCAGGGACCTTTTTGTCATTCTTTCAAATTTTAATTCGTTATTCTGTTCTTTAACGAATGGGGCTCATAATGAATGGACTCTCATAGCGAATTGGTCTTTATAACGAACTGGCATTTATAACCAACTGTTGCTAATTCGTTATTCTTCTTAACAAATGGGCATAACGAATTGTTGTTAATTCGTTATTCTTCCGTTAACGAATTAGGGTTAGGTCAGAATGTAAGGGAACATTCTCTACATCCCCTACTGTTCCGGCGCCGTTATTGCCGGAAAAATGAGATCTCGCCAGAAAAGCGAGACCTCGCTTGTTTCACCTCCGTTTTCACCGTTTTTCGTCCCGTTCGATCCGGATCTGAGCTAGGGTGATCCCTAAGTTTATCTTTTGATCGGTTTATACCCGATTCCATCCAGATCTGTGACTTTAACGGTTTAGGATGTCGGTTCGTCGTTTCGCGACTAGATCTGGCAGGTCTGGATCCATACAATATCATACTATCATTACCTCGGGTCAGGAATCGATTCTTCTACTTGTTTTCGGTTAGAGAAAGAGAAAGATGATAGAGAGCTTAAGTGTGTGTTTTGGGTGGTGTATGGAATGAGTGGATTATGGGTTAATTAAAGTTTATATATCATAGGTCATGGGCTTAAGCCCATGGTTTTTTCTTCCTTCTTTTTTAATCCAATTCCGTAACTCATATCAATTTAACGCAACACTAGCCCAACTCATATTTTATTTTATTAACCGAAACGAGAAAACGGATGTTACAGTAAAGTAAGCTAAAATATGAAAGTATAAAAGAACGAAAGTATGAAAGTAAGAATGAAGGTATATACTTATGTATGTACGAAAGAAAGTAAAGCATGCTGTATATGAACGTATTGTATTTGGCCTGATTAACTAGACCTCACTCAGCGTAGCTGACATTTAGTATGCACATAGGTGAATATGCTAAGGCAACTAGCTTGAACGAAGACACATGAAATTGGACTGAAGATATTTGCATATTTGGGAGAATGTTATGATATTTTAATACGACTTTTATATTTTGTTTAAAAACAAGAGTTTGATTGTTATGAAAAGTTTTGGATGATTATTTAATATATGGTTGACTTATTAAATTCCGTAAAAAGTTTTAATCCACTATGATATTTAAAACTGTGTATATGAGTAAATCCAACGCCAAAGTAAGGCACCAGGACCGAGGTCTTACAAAATTCAACATCAACAATTATATACACAAAAATAGATATATCCTACACGTGGACATTAAATTTTAGCAAAAATATACAATCTATACAAAATCATATAGCCTACACATGAATTTCAGCGTCAACAATTATATATAAGCTACACAAAAGTATATGTAACCTACACATGCGTATTTTAAAATATAACATCCAAATGTTTTGTTAATATTAAATACACATGTGTAGGTTTTGTATAGTTTCATGTAGTATATAATTGTTGATGCTGAAATACAAGTATAGGTTTATGTTTTTGTGCAGAGTGTATATTTTTATTGATATTTAATATACACATGTGTATGATATATGTATTTTTCCTATAACATGAAACCTACACAAAGTGTGTGTGTGTCAGCTACACGGAAAATACATATTATATATATATATGGTGTAGGTTTATGTTTTTGTGCAGAGTGTATATTTTTATTGATATTTAATGTACACATGTGTATGATATATGTATTTTTCGTGTAGCTGACACACACTGTGTGTGTAAGTTTCATGTTGTTGTGTAGGTTATATGTTTGTTATGCTTAGAAATGATCATAGGTTACGTTTTTTGTGTAGGATTGTAGGTTGAATATTTTTTTATATTATAATACAAACATTTGTAGGATATTTATTTTGTATTATTCGTCACATTGTAAGTATGTGTAAGCTTATAAAGATATATAACTGAGAAAAAATATGTATTAATGGCTATGAATAAAATCACATGTTGATGGATATTGATATATCGGGTTAAAAGAAATTATAGTGTATGAATAAATTGTATTTGTGTAAGATAAAAAATCAAGAGAGAAAAGAAATAATTTACAAAAATGGATGGATTATATATATATATATATATATATATATATATATATTAGATATTATAGTATGATTAGTTATGTTAACTGGAAAAAGAAATTAATGTATTTATTAGTTGTATTAATTGAATAGAGAATAATTTTAATGTTGTCATTAAAACATTTTCATTTATTTTTAAACATTTAAAACCTATAATAAACTAGTGATTCATATTGATTTCTCGCACTTCTCGCATTAAGATGACTTCTCGCTTGAATCATCCCTTATATATATATATATATATATATATATATATATATATAGGGACAAGTTCAAGAGATAACTAAAAAAAGTGGAAAACTAGTGAACTCTTCATTTTATATGTAAAAAGAAAAATAATAAAAAAATCATTTTTAATGTAAAAACATAATTTTAAATAATATTTTTATAGCTTTTTACAAATAAACACGTGTAAAAAAACACGTGTAAAAGTCGTTTTTTAAAAAAAATTTAGTTAAAAATCGTAAATTTTTTTCATACAAAATTAGTTCTTTTTCATTGAAATTTCTTCTACATGTATTTATAAGCAAAAAGTCCAAACAAGTTCATGCTAAAACTAATTTTTTACATGTGAAAATAAGTTTTATATTGTTTTTTTACATGTAAAATTAATAGTTTCTCACTTTTTTTGAGTTCCCTCTTAAACCTGCCCCCCCCATATATATATATATATATATATATATATATATATATATATACATATATATATATATAGCAATGTTAAAATAAAAGGACAACAATTCCTAAAAAGTGTAGAAAATGATATTAGCCATTGGATTTAACATAACACATAGGGGTATGATGGTAACATGTAAATTCTTTATTTTTGGAATTCAAATCTTTATTAATGTGGATTCCTATTTTTACATTTCCTTCTAATTATATAATAACTAATTGCATTCTATTCTCATAATTTTTTTTAATCGTTATACATATGCAACAATATATTACTAAACAATTAGATCAATTATTAGACATAATATCTATATATATGTGTGTGTTGTATTTTATTTATTTGTTAAATTGGTTTTACGGTGTGTTTTATTTGTTTTCGTTACAAACTAAACAACCAAAATCTAAAACACGCTAACGGCGATTAACATTGAACACCAATATCATACAACACATAAAAACACAAAATTTACTAAATCCCTTTATTAAAACATGAAAACCATTAACATTGAACACACCCCACACTTTACAAACAACCTAGCCGGTAACAGCAAACAAAACCCCACACCTAATAAATCCAATACAACCACTAATAACTAATTGCATTCTAATCTCATAATTTGTTTTTAATCGTTATACATATGCAACAATATATTACTAAACAATTAGATCAATTATTAAACGTAATATATATATATATATATATATATGTGTGTGTGTGTGTGTGTGTGTGTGTGTGTGTTGTATGTTATTTATTTGTTAAATTGGTTTTACGGTGTGTTTTATTTGTTTCCGTTACAACCTAAACAACCAAAATCTAAAACACACTGACGGCGATTAACATTGAACACCAATATCATACAACACATAAAAACATAAATTTACTAATTCCCTTTATTAAAACATGAAAACCATTAACATTGAACACACCCCACACTTAACAAACAACCTAGCCAATAACAACAAACAAAACCCCACATTTAATAAATCCAATACAACCACCCCATTGAACACGCCAACAAAATTAACACCTAAATCATACACCACATAACACCACAAAATTTATTAAATCCCTTTATTAAAACATGAAAACCAACTAACCAGTAACATACAACAACCAAAACCATTGAACACACTAATAAAAAACACATTCTCTTATAATGTTTTATCTGATGATAGTCGGCAACACAACAACATTAACTACCGAAACCGACTAACATTCAACCAGGACATTGAACAAAAAAAAATTAAAACCCTAGGATTTGAGTGTTTCACAACACAACAAATAAAACACAATCTTGAAAAGTTAACACCAGAATTAAAAAACACCTGCTGGTTTCATATTATCAGCATGCGCACTCATCGGCGATTTCTTCTTTTCCATTGTAATTGACATGCACACCCGATTAAACAACAAATCAGAATCAACAATATATTCTATTAACTGGGTGAACTGTAACTTAATAAAACTCACCAGCTTAACTTTTAGAAGGTCGGATGTTGACACACGTTGGGTGGAAGCTTGAGAGAAAAAGTGACGGTGGAGAATTATATTAATAAAGTGATTGTGGAAAATTATAATAATAAAGTGATGGTGGAATTCTTTTGAGAATATTGAAATTAAAAGAAAATATATTATATTATTAACTATATTTTGGTAGATTGAAAGAACATTGCTTAAAAGTAGGAACTTCTAATACATACTATGACTAAACTACCCTTTAACACACCAAATTAACACTTTAAAATAAAACACCCCTCATCTAGATCCATCTTCAATCTTGACCATTGAGTACCAAGATCTAACCATCCATATTACTTCCTACACTATTTAGACACATCACTCTTTTTAGGATAACCCCTCCCTATATATATGTGTGTGTGTGTGTGTGTAGCGGGATATCAACCCTAGTAGACCTCACCTAGGGTTGGCATGTAGCTTAATAGATTAATGTATCACGAACTAATTTGATATATATATATATATATATATATATATAGGATCAGGATCAGGATCAGGATCATGAGAGAACCTTTTTGAAATTGAGAACTATGAGAACCATTTTGAACCACAAAAAACCCAAAAATAAAAAAAATCATAAAATAAAAAAAACACAAAAATAAAAAAAGTATAAAAACCAAAATTCTTATTTTATCATCCCGGTTTCATAAAAAAAAGCTCGGTTTAGCTAAATTATATACACATATGTATAATATATACATATATGTATATTTACATGTTTTTTTGTACACATGTGTATAATTTAAGATAAATGATACTGTACATATGTGTATATTACGTAACTAAAGATTATATAAAATTATACATATGTGTATAATACGACGTTTTTTTTGTATTTTTTTATTTTTTTTAATGAAACCGTAATGAAATATAAGAATTTTTGGTTTTTTTACTTTTTTAAAATTTTTATTATTTTTTGTTTTATGATTTTTTTAAAATGTTTTTAATGGTCCAAAATGGTTCTCAAAGTTCTTAATTTGCAAAGGGTTTCCTTAGGATCCTTACCCTATATATACATATATATATATATATATATTTGTGTATGTGTGGTGGGATATCAACCCTAGGAGATTGGAGACCTCACATAGGGTTGGCATGGAGCTTATTAGATTAACGTATATTCTTTAATTGGTTGTTGACATAAAACTTTGATGTAATGCATTAAGTTGGTAAGGCTATTTGGAAGATTATCCATAATATAATAAATGTAATCAAAGTAATCATTCATTTGGATCTATACATCATATTATTATCCGAGTTCGTTGTGATTTCATTCCATGTATTCGTCTCAATAATTTTCAAGTACCATCTTGTGATGAATTGTTCCTTTCATGTTATAAGAAGGATTTCGTTGACATGTATAAGTATCTCGTGTCAGTGCTATGACGATATATTAGTAGTGAGTTGTCACACCAAATCTATTTGAATCCCAAGGTGGGTGATATAATTTGTGAATCTGGTATAGGGGCTTTTTGAATTCCCTCTTGAATCTGGCTATATATGTGTGTTTGTAGTGGGATATCAACCCTAGGAAATATAAAGCTTTGACGTAATACATTAAGTTGGTAAGGCTATTTGGAAGATTTATCCATAGATTAATCATAGTAATCATTCATTTGGATCTATACATCATATTATTATCCGAGTTCGTTGTGATTTCATTCCACGTATCTGTTTCAATAATTTTCAAGTGCAGTTTTGTGATGAATCGTTCCTTTCATGTTATAAGAAGGATTTCGTTGGCGTAAATGAGTATATCGTGTAAGTGCTATGATGATAGATTAGTAGTGAGTTGTCACACAAAATCTATTTGAATCCCAAGGTGGGTGATATAATTGGTGAATCGCTGGTACCATGCTCAAGGCATTTGCTTTAGTTGGCATAGGGACTTTTTGAGCAAGCAAACATGATTTAGATAAATTTGATCGGTTGATACATATACACCGTTTGATTTAGACTGCCATGTAAAAATTCATCGGTGATATCCAATTGGTAAACCAACCAAGATTGAGAGAGGGTGAGAGGTACACGTTCCGGATTATGGATACTTTAACTATTCGACTAAAGCGACTTTCTGGTTTTTAGGAATGGGAGCGACAAAGTTGGACTGAAGGTTGAAGAGCTATTTTGGCTTGGTTATACCATCCATAGCCCGAGTTCTAGTGGTTCAAGCGACGAGTGGATGGGGGATGTTAAGTGGTTTATGGTTGTGTTCTTAGGTTACTTCGTCTAGAGTAGCTAGGTTACCAGAGGCGTCAGTGTTTTTGGATGGGTGAAGGTTTGGTGGGGAGGTGTAATAGATTGAGTGTGAGCCAAGGGTTGAGATTTAGGTGTGGGCTGTTTAGAGTTACGGGTGGCGTGGGGAGGAATAAGTGGGTGTGAGTGTATGTTGTTTGTGAGGAAGTTAGGAACTCATAAGATTAGGGTTCAGAATTGACTTTGGTATTTACAAAACAATTATAAGAGTATTCGTATCTAATCCTTTATCTTTAAATATAAAATTACATTAAAAATTACTTCATTTTCTCTGTCATTTTAATTAAATAATACTTTTTACACCTTTATCATTATCATTTTCTTTCACTCACTTACAACCACTTTCAAAATATATTAAAAAAAATTATAAAGTGTGAACAGCAACTTTTCAAATATACAGAAAAATCATTGCATTTATCTCTTCTTCATTCACAACACCCTAAACCACTCCATATATTATAAAAACTTTCATCACATTTTCTGATGGATTGAATGCGAGAGCATTCTCAGCCTATTTCATATATTTTTGTGAGGGATTTTTTAAATTATATGGTATGATTTTGAGTGGTTGTGAGTAGAGGAGAGAGAATATTATATGTGAAATTTAAATTTGAGGTTTTATTGTTCACACCGTATAATTTTTTAATTTTCTGAAAGTGGTTGTGAGTGAATGAAAGATAAAAAATAATGATAAATGTATAAAAAATATTATTTAATTGAATATGAAAGAAAGAAAATACAATGATTTTTAATGTAATTATATAATATATATATGGTAGGGAATATGTTGGGAATACTCAGATTCTCTAAATCTTCATAACTAAGAAGTAAGAATAATAGATTGTACATATTTTTTTTACAAAATTATGATAACAATATTATCAATTTCAATGGTAATAATTAAAACTAGTTAACGGGAGTTTTACCCGGTTGTTAGACCTTGTGCGTCAAATTATTGATAACGATTGAAATCTGGTTAGAGGTAGACTCCGGAAAAAATGATGTTAAAAAAATAATAAGTTTACATACGTTTTATGTAATTAAATTCTAATTGTACACTATTAATGATCTAATAATTATAAATAAGAGATCTGATGCTGCAAAGCCCCACTGGACCACTTTGCGGCACTTTATTGGTCTTCAAATAGTTTTCTATGTTTAATTTTTACCATAACAAATATAATAAACCGACTGAATGTCAAATTTATTTGTTTGTTTGTTTTAGTTATGGTAATGTAACGAACGTAGCAGAAACTAAACGAATCCCAATTATTTTTTGTTTTAGTTCTGGTACCATAATGAATGTAACGAAAACCGATCGAATTTGCATAAACTCACCGCCTCAACGCCTATGATCAATAACGATTGGATTTTACCAACGTTCGGATTTTATCAACGTTAGAGTTTTACCAACCAACGCCATCCCGTTGGTCCACCTCAATTTTTTGTAAAAATTTTATAATTTTATTTTTGGCTTTTTAACTAATATCATGTTCATAACACACGTAACCAAAACCGACTGAATTCGTGTCGACTTACCACCTCAACACCCGGGCCTGACAACACTTAGGTTTACCACCATTAAATTTTACCAACCTGTCCGACATAAAACGCAAGGTAAAACACTAGTTAAATATAATCGTAAGAACATATACAAGAAAAAGAATGCAAAAGAAATAATTTCACATGTTACGGGTATTTATGTTTGTGTGATTATCTTAAGTGCACTCTTTCTATATATTCACATCGAATTATGTTTTATTATATTTGCCTTAACCTTTTCATTTTTATCATAAGATTCTTTTTAATTAGTAAAATGTTACAATCTAGAAGGATTAACTCAGTAACCTTCTATTCTATATTCTAATAATCTTATTAGCTCTTCAAAGTGAGAATGATATGATGTATCTGGAATAATTAATACTTTTATATATCGTTATTAAATTCAATGCTCTTAGGTAACCTTTTTGTCTTAAAAAAGGTGTTTGCTTTTATTGTTTTATGAACTTTTGTTTTTATTTACTGTATATATTTATTTATTTATTCAGTTATAAATATATTTCTTAAAGTACTTTATATATTATAATTTATGTTTTAGTTTTCAATAAAAAGTTAATTTTTAAAATTTTATTTGCTTCAAATAAATGTTTTGTATTGTCTTTTTGTTATTAAATCAGTCTTATAAAAAATATTTTAGTATTATAAAAATAACTATTTGATAAGTTATATTTCTTTTGTTAATGAAAGTTCTCAATGTAAACTCACATGTAAATTTACTGTTTCACATGTGACTTATAATGAATTAATTTAAATGTATTTTAGATTGTAATCACAGTGAATACAAATTAATATCTAGTTAGTTAATTCATAAATTTTGTTCACTAAATAAATTAAGTGTAAAAAGAATGAGGAAATAAAAAGAGTTAACAGAATATATATTATTTAGCTTTAGATCATCCATATTTCTCAAAATTATACTTCTTACATACACCAATTTTGTACATAAAATTAATTTAACTGAAATGTTAAGATGTTTTTTTAAATTATTTTTTTAAAGTTGTTTATCGCACCCAATCGTGCAATCAAGTGTAGTCAATATAACATATCACATGACACATGCGCAGCTTATATGCATAAACAATCACACAAATGAATATTCGTAAATTACGACTAAAAATAATCATGTTCTTATGAGAGAGTGCGCTTTAACTAGTTTTCATATTCACAAAATATAACAATACGGGATGTAAGTAAAAGGAAAAACTATGAAGGCTATTAAACACCAATGATAAAACAAATAGATAGTGCCCCATAACGTCGTTCGAAAAATCCTACTCACAACAAAGATAAAAACGCAACCATGGACAAAATAAACACCAAACAAGAAAGAATGTTCTTATGAAAGTTATAAGCGACGACTCAATCTTTTAATCTCATATAGAAGCTCTATTCGCCATTTGCTAATCGTTGAATAGAACCCATTTTTATAAATATATAGTAAAGAAACCTCGTGCTTTCTTCCAAAAGATGATTTAAATGAAACCTTCATGTTTCAGGTTTACAAAAGAATTTTTGAATGAAAATCGCATAATTGACCAAACCTTAACTATGTTCGATTTTGACATTTTGCTCTTAATTTTTTTTAAAATGTCATGTTTTCATCTAAAAAATCAGGTCGTTGTCCTTAACTAAATTAACGTTTACTTTTCAAAACGATAATTTGGAGGGGCTAGCTTCACGTCTTTTAAAGAAAATCACCCTTTTACATAAGGAACTTTTCTACTTACCACAACGGACTCTCTTGACCCCTAAAAGTGATTACTTTTTTTGCTTTTAATAAAAATTTAGGAGTTTAAATAAAAATGTGTGTTTTCACAAAAAAAAAAAAATCAGTTTTACGTCCCTTTAAAATCACGTTTTCTTCTCAATTAACGACAATTTGTAGAGATTTGCTTCATGTTTACATAGCGAACTTTACGTTTGATGGTGGACCCTCTCGAGCCTATCGGTTATGTCATTGCTTCAAGTATACAAGTGTAATTTTATTTTCCGGTTAAAAAAAATAAAAAAAAATCAGATTGCATTAAAAGCTTGAATCCTACATTAATGCAATTGCATATCTTCAATACTCTGCATTAACTCCTTTGGCTGTCATATCTTCATTTCTCCAACCTCTTCCTTCATTCACCCTCCTCTCTCTCTTACTCTCCTATGAGTTGTTCACTAATAAATTAGGTGATCATCACTCTTTTTGCTCTTTCGAAAATAGTTTTCCGTTGGCATTCGTCTGCGAATACCAAATCATTATCTCTAAGGTTCTACAAAGCAAGAACAAAAATCTAGTAAGTATCTTTACCATCTTCTTCACTTTCTCATGTAACAGGTTGGATTCAATACACAAACTAATGTGTTCAACTAAAGAGATTAAGGTGGTTTGGTTTCATGTATTTTGAAATACATTTATTGAAAAATTATGGATTAAATATGGCGTACCCATTGCACCTGGCTCCTGCGTTTGCACAGGATCCAGGAAAGGGACGGATCGCTTCACAATCGAAGCGATCCATTGTACACAGCCTCGCATAGGCTACTTGAAAATACAGACATTTGGGTTGTTAGAAATTGTCAATTCAACGAAAGTAATCAGTCACTAAAAAGTTGACTTTTCTTTAAAGAATAAAGGGTCTTCAATTAAAATTGAATATTTTATATTTATGAGTCTATGATCTTCTCTCTCTTCTTTATTTCTGATTAATTAATTTTTGTGTTTTTTAATTTTCTTAAGAAATAAGATTCACAACAACATTTATTTCATCATAACTTTATTGAATACACATATAATATATATAACTTTTTTTTTGTTACAAGAAATTAATATAATCAATTACAATTTAATGACTTTGTATTAGAAGGAGCCTATAAAGGGAGACATGTTTCAGCCAAATAATATCTTTGAAAATCTTCACCATCATCAGCAGCAGCATATTGTTGACATGAGCAACAGAACACCAGAAAACAATCTTGATATGCTTAGAGATGATGATCATGATAGCAACATCGAAGCTCTAGCTTCGGGCGATGATCAAGATCCTAATATGCATGCCAACAAAAAGAAACGTTACCATCGCCATACTCAACATCAAATCCAAGAATTGGAAGCGTAAGCTTTTAATCCTTTGCCCTCATCTTTTTTTAATATGTGACTTTAAATGAAGTCTTTACAAGTTTCTCTTACCTGCCGAAAATGGAAGTTAGGGGCGGGTGCGACAGCGTCTGCTTGTCGTCCCCGAGCCTATAAAGTGTCTACAGATTGGTTATTTTAGGAAAAACTAGAGAGACTATCTTTATATTTTTCTTGGTCGTTATTGTTTATTTTCATGTAGGTTTTTTAAAGAGTGTCCTCATCCAGATGATAAACAAAGAAAGGAACTTGGAAGAAGATTATCCTTAGAACCATTACAAGTCAAATTCTGGTTCCAGAACAAACGCACTCAAGTTAAGGTAACTTGCACAAAAACTAACATTTGTGGTATGAATATTCTGGCCGAGTTTATCTAAGGATGAATTATATATTTATGTGATAGCAATGTTATATGATCCTAAGCAGTTAATGCGGAAAATATCCTATATCGGTCTCGGTAATTTTAATATCATGTTAAATTCATACATACAACAATTTAACACTAATCATTTAGTATAATAGATTAACCTTTTGCAACTTGCAAAACACTTAATAATCATCAAGTAGAAACCGATTAAAGGGCTGTTTGGTAGCCTCTTAATGGTCATTAAGAGGCTATCTCTTAATGGTTTATAACCTCTTAATGGTTAAGAGGTATGCTTAAGTCTGAATACCTCTTAACCATTCAGACTTAAGCATACCTCTTAACCATTCAAAAGTTATGAACAATTAAGAGGCTATCAAACAACCCCTAGATTTAAAACACTAACAGAACACTAAAAGTTGATAATTAAGAGTTAAAACAATAACACTGAACACTAAAATTTGATAATTAAGACTTAAAACTTTGATATCGGGAATATCGGTGATATATCGGTCCAATATCAGTCATTATCGCCAATATTACTGCCAATATTTTTACTGATACTTTACGAAGGGACCGGTAACCGATATATCACCTGAGTAGTTGTAACTAGTTGGTTGCAAATTAGAGCCATGAGTTTAGTTAATTGAGGTATATATCAAGTGGTTAGCACATGTGAGCGATAGAAGTCGCACATTATAAATTTTCATTTTATATCACATGTATACAACCGTGAGTTAATTACAACAATCAAACATCAATTGGCTACTCAATACTCACATTAATTCTGTTTATGTATACAAAACTATTGTTGGCATAATGCCGACTGAAATGTAAAAGGTGGAGAAAAGAAATGAATCAAATTTTCAAGATCAAGAAATTATGTTTAAGTTTATAGATTTAGAGTAAATAGTTAGGTTTATCTATTTGGTTTTAGTTAAGTTAGAGTTAAGAGTAGGATTGTGTTAAATGGTAGACTAAGTAGTAGTTTATGTTGGCTTTTATTGTGTGATCAAAGTTTTTTAAAAAGTTAACGTGTCGGAATTAAAATTAGTTAATAGCATGTGTTAGTGTCTTATGTATTGTGTAAACGAGTCACGGTCATAGTGTAACTATATTTAGGATTGATAAATGCGATGTTTAAACACCAAGATAGAAAGTTATTTAGTTGTTGATTAACTTCCTCAATTGTTGCATCGGTTCATGTTGTACATATACGTCTATCAAATTGTAAACAAGTTGTACAGTCAGTTGTTCATGATACAAAAACTCATTTATTGTTAATCCCTTGTTCTTCTTTGTTTTGTGTTAATTTGTTCTTGATTGGATGTTTGCTGTGTGTCAAGTTTATTTGAATTTATTATATAAAAAAGGAGTTGATTATGAGGGTTGTTATACAAATATCAGCTAATGGTCAATTGGCTTGTGAAGAGATGCACCTAATTCATTTTGAACAATGCTTGCACTTCCATTTATATTTTGACAGAATCAATGATACACTAAACGATCATCAATTTCTAAAATGTGCATTTTTCAATTGTTTTTCCCAAACTAGACACAGCACGAGCGCTTTGATAACACAAACCTAAGAAAAGAAAATGAAAAGCTTCGAGCAGATAACCTGCATTTAAAGGAACTTCTCGCCAATGCCACATGTCCAAACTGTGGAGGAGCAGCTGCTACCGGGGAAATGTCGTTTGACGAACAGCAATTGAGGATTGAAAATGCTCGTCTACGAGAAGAAGTATGTTAAGCTTAACCATAAGAAAAAAATATATACATATTTATTGGGGGTTGTGTAGTTTCTATAATATGTTTGAAGTTTATTATCAAACCTTTCACATTTTATTTTTTTCCATATAGATTGACAGGATATCTGGAATTGCCGCAAAATACGTTGGCAAGCCAACATTCAGTTACCCTGATGTCTCGTCTCATGGACCCTCTCGTTCCCTTGACGTACCAGAGTCTAGTTTTAACCCACAACAAGGAGTACTAGGAGAAATGCTAGGAGCAAATGACAGTCTCCGGCCCATGGCTATACCTACTGAGAAGCGAGTTATTGTGGAGCTTGCTATTGTTGCCATGGAGGAACTTGTCAGAATTGCTCAGGTTGGTGAGCCCCTTTGGGTCCCAGTCTCTGATGACTCACTTCAAGTGACGCTAAATGAAGACGAGTATCTGCGGTCATTTCCCAGATGTATAGGACCGAAACCAATGGGACTGAAATCCGAAGCTTCAAGGGAATCCACGGTTGTCTTCATGAATCATGCATCTGTTTTGGAAATTCTAATGGATGTGGTATATTTTTTTTACTGAAATTGCAATCTTTTTATGTCTACATACTTATGAATTGACAACTCAATAATCTAACAATTATTTGTCAGAATCAATGGTCGAATGTGTTTTGCGGCATTGTTTCAAGAGCAACGATTCTAGAAATACTTGCGACTGGAGCAGCTGGCAATTATAACGGAGTTATGCAAGTGGTAAGGAACTCGTGAAGTTATATTGTAACTATTAAAACACCGAATCTAACTCTTATCTATATTAATCTAGACACTACGTTCGAGTTTTGCAGATGACAGCTGAGTATCAAGTTCCTTCTCCACTCGTTCCAACACGAGTAAACTACTTTGTTAGGTATTGCAAAAGACTTGATGATGGAACGTGGGTCGTGGTTGATGTATCTTTGGAAAATCTGTGCTCTTCATCGGTGGTAAGATGTAGAAGAAGGCCTTCGGGCTGTTTGATTCATGAGCTTCCCAATGGATACTCAAAGGTACAACTTAATTAACGATGCAATAAACGCAAACACAGAAGTAAGCGAATTTCGGGAATTCACGTTTAATCTCCGTTTCTAGGTCATTTGGGTTGAAAATGTTGAAGTTGATGATGAGGCCGTTCATGATATCTATAAGGTGCTAGTAAACTCTGGTCTAGCATTTGGTGCAAAAAGATGGGTAGCAACTCTAGAAAGACAATGTCAACGACTTGCAAGCGCAATGGCGAGCAATAATCCAGACGCAAACGTAGGAGGCAAGTATATATCAACTTATTAGCATTCTACTATTTCCTTATTAAAAGAAATACTTTTTTTTATTATTCTGAATTTGATAAAATCATAAAATGAATTGTCTTTCTTCATTCATTTTTGTAGTAGTTACAATGACTCAAGAAGGGAGAAAGCAAATGCTAAAGTTAGCCCAGAGAATGGTTTTGAGCTTCTGTAACGGGGTTGGTGCTTCGACTGCCCACACATGGACCACTTTATCTGACGGTGGTTCGGATGATGTTGTTAGGATAATGCACCGAAAAAATACAGACGATCCAGGTAGACCAGCCGGTGTAGTGTTAAGTGCTGCAACTTCATTTTGGTTACCAATTCCACCAAAACAGGTTTTTAATTTTCTCCGTGATGAGAACTTTAGGAGCGAGGTAACGAAATTTTTAATGAAAATCCATACAAAATCATATTTGACTATAATCTGAAGGTGGCTCATCAATTTCAGTGGGATGTTCTTTCAAACTGTGAGCTGGTTCAAGAAATGCTACACATTGCCAATGGCCATGATTCGGGAAATTCTGTTTCCCTTCTGCGTGTTAATGTAAGTTCTAAAATCATGCAAAACACAACTAATGATCCACATATAACTATTAAATTTTTTTTTAGATCAAACCGAAGGTTTAGATAACAAAAAAGCACAGAAATCGAAGGAATAACTTCAGACACTTTTCTGTTAATTAAATTTGAGACAATAAACTGAATACAAAACTTGAGATTTAAAAAAACCGAGGCTAATCCTATTCTAACGATATCATAATTAAATAAACTATTAAGTACTAACCGGTAAGTCTAAATAACTTATAACTAAATAACTTGTTTTAATATATTTAAAGTCCTAACTAATCTTCATGTCTTCACATTTATCATCATTTTCTGTTTGTTCCTGTATCCTAATCCAAATTAATCCAACTATAATTATCAACTTGTTTTATGTTGTAGAGTGCCAATTATAACCAGAGCAACATGCTTATGCTACAAGAGAGCTCAACTGATTCTACAGGATCATATGTTATATATGCGCCGGTAGATATTGCACGGATGGATGATGTATTAAGTGGGGGAGATCCAGATTATGTTCCATTGCTACCATCTGGTTTTGCCATACTTCCTGATGGACCGGGACCGTATGAAGGTGGAGTTCTTGAGGTTGGAACCGGAGGATCATTAATAACAATCGGACTCCAGATTTTATTCGATTCAGTTCCTACTGCCAAAATATCACTAGGAGCAGCGGCAACAGTCAATTCTCTAGTTAAGTGCACAGCTGAAAGGATCAAATGTGCACTAGATTCTCACAATATATGAGCAATATTATCGGCACTATAAATGGTAAGACCGTCATTAACCTCCGTCGATTACATTCTATTTAAAGCTAGCTACTAGCATGCATTCTTAATTTTTTCCGTTAGTCGTAAAGGAAAGGAAATACATAAAAGATGATCAATTACTTTTATTTTATACTAAAAGTTCAAAAAACTTCTTTTAACCACTCAAGCTTCATCGCTTGTTATTATTCTGAATGGTGATTAACACAATATATTATGATATCTACTCATTTGCATGCTTTGTAGTGCCATGGCGGGAAGAGGGAAAGACCTAGGCGGGCGGTGTTTCTCTCTATCTTCTCAAACGGATAGAAGAAGTCAAGAACGCACCTTAACGATATCTGGACGTATGGAGATGGTGTGTCATTCTGATGCAACATAAGGAAACCATTTTCTTCATTTCAGGGATTATGGGTTCGGGTATTGACTTTGCCTATCTTGAAGATTATAGAGTAAACTTACACCTTGTCAAGTGAATTCTAGTTAAAACTTCCAAATATTTCGTTTTACTTAGGATTTATTTTATGGTTTTCCAGTCTTATTTTGAACATGAAGTCAATTGCTAGCATGCTTGCAGTAACTGGTTACAACTTTATATTATTGCTGGTATGGTTTTTTTGTCTGACATTTATCTATCAGTTACATTGGCTTGGTTTTACCTTAGGAAATGAATTTTTAGTAATAATTTGTTTCTCAAATAGCTGCTTCCCGTATGCTTTCTTGTGCCATGGAAATGGATTCATGTATGGAGAGTTCGTAAAAATAAGAGTCAAGACATGTTTTCTTGATCGAGTTCTTCATATTCACTATCATCTCCGAGATCAGTCTTGTTTTCCGTTAATCTTTCCATGTTTGTTTCATGAGTTCCTTCATTTATTATTTCCCTATTTTCTTCAAACCTGGGACTGATCTCACATTAGTTTCCTTCGAATTTAATTCGAAAAGCTTGCATCCTTAATTGTTACAAACCTAGTACCTTTTCTGGAACATAGAACACACTTTGAAACATTAATGCCTTTCAGTTTATACCCACAATCACCTGCCCTACCCCGCGAATAAACACAATTTCTGATTTTTCTACTCGTGTGTCGATCCCAAAAGATTTCTTAATCATATTAATGTGTGGCCAACATGATTTCTTAATCGTATTCGTCATCATGATCTGTAACAGCTGATTGATCTTGAATTCCTATGTTAATCGCTTGTTGGATCAACATTGTTGCCTCGTCTTGTTCCTTGAGTTTTCATCGTTTAATAACATGACCTGGCTCCCTACAATAGTAGCATAACCGCTTGTCATATCCACCGCTCTTATGATTCCGGTTTCTGTAGTTTGTACTCTCCATCGTCTCGATCTGTGATTAATTTGTGAAAATCGTATGGCTCTGAAACCAGATTATTGGGGGTATCACGAACACAAATGTGATAAACTTAAATGGATCAATCAATAATAACATGATTAATCCTGGTAATTAGTTAACACCGGTATCATAATAGTGTTTATATACAAAAATATAGCTTCCGAACCGTTATAATGTTTATACCAGATTAACAGGTTTTATCCTAAGTTACCCGATATAACAACCTAAACTAGAATACATAAGTTTCATTAATTGCAAACATAATAATAATAATAATAATAATAATAATAATAATAATAATAATATCAGCCCTAATAATGTTTCTGTCGACACCTAATAGTAATGGCTTGTTAGGATCCAAATTACTGCAAATCAAACACAAAAATTAATCTTGTAGAATAATATTAATATCGTCGAAAACCTGCAACACAACTAAAAAATTACCGAAAAAGGATTAACAGACATGGATTATTCAACTTTACTATAATGATAATAGTATTTTGAATCACACCTAGACGCTACTATCTCTACTCAATACAAGACTCAAAACCCGAAAATGAAAATAACAGTACGTTGAAATAAAAAAAAAAAAAGAAAAAAGAACCGATAGCTAGGAATACAGTAAGTAGTAGTTTTATCCCATCATTTGTAGTAACCTCTTTACTGCTTAACTTTTCATTGTTTTGATACTAGTGGCATATTGTACTGAAATACCACGCACTTCTCAAAACTCTACAATCTCCGCTCTTTAATAAGATGAAAACATTACACAAAGAAATACAACGAAATATTAGAAACATGAACATCATGTTCCCTTCGCAGTGAAAATGTCTTTATAGTGAAAATGTCTATATCTCCACTCATCCAATCCAAAAAAACCATCTTGTAATCCCACATATTCAATGATAGAATATTGGAAATTCATTCGTTTCCCTTTTCATTAAACTTATCCCTTATAAAAGATAGTATATTTGTATTATACAAAATCTCCTATTCTAGTACAAATATACTATCTTTTATGATTACAAATATTTTCTAATTATACACAATCTATTACTCCACCTCAGTCGAAGCAGGAAACCATAGGGTATAGGGTGGACTGGATCGTAAATCACCGGAAAAAATCTTTGGAAGGCCCTTGGTGAAGATGTCAGCGATTTGTTACCGGGTTGGTACATGAAGAATCTGAATTTACCCCTTTGAACATGCTCCTGAAAAAAACGAATATCTAATTCGATATGTTTCAAATGTTGATGTTGTACATAATTTCCTGAGCGATATACGACACTTACATGAAGACAATACACTAGGGTAGCATGAGAGAGTGGCTTGCGACGTTCAAGTAGGAGATTTCATAAGCAACAGATTTCAGCCACGACGTTTGCCACTGCACGGTACTCAGTTTCCGCGTTAGATCAGGAGACAGTGGATTGACGTTTAAATGAGCACGAGATAAGTGTGTCTACTCCAAGGTAATCATAATAACTGGATGTGGATTGTCTTATGTGTAGGTGTAAGGCCCTGGTCCCGGTGCCCTACTTTGACGTTAGATTTACTCATAAACACAGTTCTCAATATCAGAGTTAATTAAAACTTTTCACGAAATACAAAAAATAAAACCATTCATTACATAAGTCTTAAAATTTAAACCTATAAAACATGTCTTAAGTTCAAACATCATAAAATTAAGTCTTCAGATGACAACTTCTTTATTCATCTGCCATGTGCCCCTCCTCAAGCCAATTGGCTCATCCTACTCACCCGCGTACATACTAAAAGTCAGCTACGTTGAGTGGGTTCTAGTTAATCAAGCAACATACAATACGTTCACATACTTGTATACATACCCAAAGGTATGTACATCTAGGACTGTTCAAAGGGTAAGACCCGACCCTTTTACATAATACCATACCTAGACCCTTTACCCTTTTAGGAAGAAACGTGGACCCGAGACCTACCCTCTAAACAAGAAAAGGGTCGGGTATAAATAAGTGTTTCAAGGGTCCAACCCTTTACCCTTTAATACAGTAATCAAATCATATTTTCTACAAATCATATTTTCTACATTTACTAGTTGCATATCTCATATATGACTTTAATATATGAAACTTAGAACAATTATACTTTCATTTAATAACATTGTAAAGTCTAACTTCAAAAGTTTATCAATCATTTTAAACTTATGCAAATAATATTCACATTCACAAATTACATGTAGAGATCTATTAAGTGATTCATATATATATGTTTCCAATCACTAGTATGACCCTTTATTTCTATTTTTCTTAGTACTTGAGAAATTTTGTATGAATCATATATGAAATACAAATCTCTCATAAATTTTAGATTAATCGCGAATCGGATGTATATCTATCTAAAAACTAGTAAACGAGTCAAGGGTTTGAAAAAGGGTCGGACCCTTGAAACCCTTTTACCCTTTAAGGTCAAATTTAAATACCCTTAACCCTACCCATATTATATATTAGGGTCTAATTACGGGTTTTGCGAGTCGGGTAACCGTCTTTTAAGGGTCCGACCCTTATGATGCTCACCCCTATGTACATCTTACAAACTTAACCTGTTCACCTTACTTTCATACATACATTCATGCGTTCATTCTTTCATAATTTCTTTACTTTCATGATACATACAACTATCGTTATATTTTAAAGAGTCTTCCGCCCTATAATCTCACAGATATTGTAAAGGTCTGGTCTCTAACATCAAAGATATTATAAGGGTTTGGTCCCCAACATCACAGATATTATTAGATTCTGGTCCCTATCCTCATAGATATTATTAGGGTCTGCTCCCTATCCTCACATATATTATTAGGGTCTGGTCCCTTTATTCCGTGCAACAATACTATACCTTTCTTTATAGTTATTAGGGCTGTAAACGAGCCGAGTCAGGCCGAGCCAGACCCTGCTCGAGCTCGACTCGAACTTAACTCGAGCCAGCTCGGCTCGGCTCGATTTCAAACACCGAG